>NC_037686.1:18169650-18209384 GCF_003255815.1 Theropithecus gelada | reverse complement strand
GTGTGTTTTTATTTTTTTTTTTTTTTTTTTTTTTTTTTTTTTTTTTTTTGAGACGGAGTCTCTCTCTGTCGCTCAGGCTGGAGTGCAGTGGCACGATCTGGGCTCACTGCAAGCTCCGCCTCCTGGGTTCACGCCATTCTCCTGCCCCAGCCTCTCGAGTAGCTGGGACTACAGGCACCCACCACCACGCCCAGCTAATTTTTTGTATTTTTAGTAGAGATGGGGTTTCACTGTGTTAGCCAGGATGGTCTCCATCACCTGACCTCGTGATCCACCCGCCTCGGCCTTCCAAAGTGCTGGGATTACAGGTGTGAGCCACCGCGCCCGGCCTAGAAAGCCTCTATTCAAACAAGAAGAAAACAAGTAGGATGACTATTGCTCCTTTTTCTCTCCTATTTTTTAGAGGAAAGTTTAGAATTTTGGTCCTGTATTATAGGGGTAATCTAAAAATTTTGGCATAGGTATTGGTGTTTATAATTGCTTTGTACAATATCACTATATAAAATGTGTTATAAATTAGCATTATTGAAGTGAAAATACAGAATAGATTAAATATAGCACTAGGCCTGGCCGAGTGTGGTGGCTTATGCCTATAATCCCAGCATTTTGGAAGGCTGAGGTGGGAGGATTGCTTGAGCCTAGGAGTTTCAGACCAGTCTGGGCAACATAGTGGGATTCCATCTCTACAAAATATAAAAAAATTAGCCGAGCATGGTGATGCACACCTGTAGTTCCAGCTACTTAGCAGGCTGAGGTGGGAGAATCGCTTGAGCCTGGGAGTTCAAGGCAGTGAACTGTGATCACGCCACTGCCTCTTTCTCAAAAAAAAAAAAAAAAAAGAAACAAAAAAGAAACAAAAAAGAACTAGGCTTTTGTTCTTATTGTTCTCTCATTTCTTACCGATTTATCCAAGAACGCTTTCTTTTTTTTTTTTTTTTGAGAGGGAGTCTCGCGCTGTCGCCCAGGCTGGAGAGCAGTGGCGCGATCTCGGCTCACTGCAAGCTCCGCCTCCCGGGTTCACGCCATTCTCCTGCCTCAGCCTCCTGAGTAGCTGGGACTACAAGCGCCCACCACCGCGCCCGGCTAATTTTTTTTTTGTATTTTTAGTAGAGACGGGGTTTCACTGTGCTCTCGATCTCCTGACCTTGTGATCCGCCCGCCTCGGCCTCCCAAAGTGCTGGGATTACAGGCGTGAGCCACCGCGCCCGGCCAAAGAACGCTTTCTTAACCATCATATTTCAAAACAGCTATCCTCCCTCCGTATCCTATCCTCATCAAATGAACAAGTGTTAAACTTTATAGGGAATATGCCTTCTTAACAAGTCACGGGATATTGTAACAATTTAATATATATTAGGACTAAAATAAAAATCTCAAAATATTCTTACAATTGAAATAAATAAAATTAAATTTATTGGTCACAAGACAACAATTTCTAACTCTCATAAATAATTTTTGACTTAGTAAAGAAATTAAAAGTACCAATACAGACTAGAAAATGTTGATAATGAATATGTTAATATCAAAGTATTTTGAGTGCGGTCAAAATTATGTTCAGGAGAGAATTTATAATTTTATTTTTTTAATCAAGTAAGAAAAAATATTAAAAATGAATTAAATCAATAAGTACAAAAAGGGATAAAAATACTGCAGCTAAGCTTAAGGGGAAAGATAAGAAAAAAGCAAAAATTAATGGTTACGGAGAAAATAATAAAACTGATAAATAATACCAAGAGTTGGTTATTTTAAACAACTAATTAAAATATATCTCTCAGTGAATCTCATCAGGAAGGGAATAGAGTGAAAGAAACACATACAAGTGTGGAAAAGTAACAATTTAAAAATTATAACCTTAAGTTAATAAATTCGAAAATCTGATTGAAAGAAATTACAGAGTAGAAAAATTTTAAACTGACCATATTGATTCAAGAAAAGACAGAAAACTCTGTTTCACTAACAAATGTGATAATTTCAGAAAAGAACTAATCTTCAAATCAAGTGTCAGACCTAGCGAGTTCATGGATGAATTCTTGCTAATTTTGTTACGAGTAATTCCTGTGCTATTTAAATTTTTCTATGATGCAGATGAAAGTTGGGATGTTCCTAACTCTTTAGTAAAACTATTTAACAATGTTAAAATCTGGCAAATACAACATTTTCTAAATAAATAAAAGTACCAATGATTCCTCATTTATGAAAGCTGATGCCAAAAATCTCAACACAATATATTCATCACAAAAATTAGGGGAGTGACATCAGCAAGATGACAGAATAGGAGTGTCCCATGCCCATCTCCCAGCAGAAATACCAATTTGTACTATTATGTGTGAAAATACTTCCTAAGAACAAAAGAATCCAGGTGAGTGACCAAAGTACAGAAATATAAAAAGACACTTTGAAGAGAGTGGGAAAGACAATTTCACATTATCCACATCACCTGTCCTTCAAGGCCCAGCAACACAGTGCTGAGAGAGACACCATCCACGTGTGGTAAGGAGAGTAACGTGAGTATCTGACTTTACCATGGACCCCACAGATCCAAGCTCTAGGTCTGCTACTGTGGACTCAGGTTCCAGGCCCACCCCAGTGAGCCCTGGTGCAAGGCTCGCACCTGTGGTGCCAAGTCAGCCTGCCTGCTGACCTGGGCATCAGGCCAGCCTGCCAAAGGACTCTAGTGGCAGGCCCACCCCAAATCTCTGGATGGGCCAAATGGTGAAGAACTTTTCCTGCTGAAGCTAATCTGAAGAGGAACTTACTTTTTCAAATGTGCAGACATCCATGCCAGGCCACAAGAGTCATGAACAATCAGAGAAACATGATACTACCAAAGGAACAAAATAAAGTTTGGAGATCTATGAATTTCTTGACAAAGAATTAAAAAGTAACAATCTTTTAAAAGCTCAGTAAGCTACAAGAGTATAGAGATAAACAAGCGAGATCAGGAAAACACCATGCGAACAAAGTGAGAAGTTCAACAAACAGAAACCTATGTTAATCTCTTTTGTCTTAAAATTTTAAGACCATTCCTCTTTAATCTCACCTTTTTTCTTTCAAGCCCTTTAAGCCAAATATTGTCATCATCCCTCAGTCTATAGCAGTCTGCTTTCTATCCCTCTTCTCTCAGAGTTTAGTCAAGGTAATCACACAGGACATTAAGGTCTCTCAAGGTTCAGTTGCAGACTATCCTCTGCATAGTCTATAGTCTTATTGAACACAGAAGGGTACTCAAGAGTATGCATTTACTTGACCTTCAATATAGGTTTTTAATAGGGGAGAGAAAAAATGAACTTCAAAATTATTATTTCCAGCTAAGATCAACCTCTTAAATGTCAAACATGTATTTTTCAGCTGCCTCACAGTCTCTGTTCAGGAATCAGGATACAGTTTAGCTAAGGCCTCTGGCTCAGGATCTCTCATAAGGCTGCAATCAAGTTGTCTACCAGTGCTGCACACACCTCTGGGCTTGACTGGGGAAGGATCCATTTCCAAGCTCACTCACATGGTTGTTGGCCATGTGATTCAGTTCCCCTGGGCTGTTGGACTAAAGACCTCAGTTCTGTACCAGATTTTGAACAAACGTTTCCTTCAGTTCCTTGCCTCATTGGGCCCTGCAGAGGGCAACTCAACATGGCGCTGGGTTTCACCAGAGTAAGCGAGGAAAACAGCAAGTAAGGGTGAACAAAATGAAGTCACCGTTTCTTTGCAACCTATTCCCTGATGTGACATTCGTCACTTTCACCTATTCCATTCTTAAAAGCAAGTCACTAAGTTCAGCCCACATCTAAGGGAGGAAGGTTATACAAGGATACACGGGCATGAGCACCAGAAGGTGGGGATCACTGGAGGCCATTTTAAAGTCTGTCTGCTACAGTTTCCATAAGCACCTCAACCTCAGCAAGTCCAAAACAGTTATCTTCCCCCAAAACTTAGTGCTTTACATTCTCTAAGTAAATGGCAGCACCATTTTTATTGTTCTCTAATTTCTTATCAATTTATCCATTATATTTATTATATCATAATAAATATAATGTATAATAAATATAATGTATAAGATAATATCATTATATTATCTTAACCATTATATTTCAAATCAGCCATCCTCCTTCCATATCCTATCCTCATCAAATGAACAAATGTTAAACTTCATAGGGAATATGCCTTCTTAACAAGCCATGGGATACTGTAACAATTTAATATATATTAGGACTAAAACAAAAATCTCAAAATATTCTCACAACTGAAATAAATCAAATTAAATTTATTGGTCACAAGACAACAATTTATAACTCCAGAAACAGGGACACCAACTTTTATTCCTCCTTCTCCTATACCTCTGTCAACACCATCCATATAACCATCAAATTGTAATAAGTATACTGCTTAATGTTTTTCTGGAAGCTGCCTTATTTTCACTTTCTCCCCAAGTCTAGTAAAAGCTAGTTATTATCTTTCATCTAGACTATTTCCATAGAATCCTAACTGGTCTCCCTGTCTCTAGTCTTGATTTCATCCAATTCACTGACCATAGGTAATAGGTAGCCTGAGAAATATTTGTAAAATAAAATGAGGAAGAGGAAGAGGAAGAAGAGGAAGAAGAAGAAGAGGAGGAGGAGAAGAAAAAGTCTGAATGTGGCATTCCTTTACTTAAAGCTTATATAGGGACCATTTGTCACTAAGCAAATCAACATAGCACAGAGCTAGACATGAGACAAAAGGATCTAGGGACTTTAATATGTACTCTTTGCATATTGGCTTTTTGCTTTCCTAATGTGGAAAGCGTTTCTCTGTATAGTAAAAACATGGCCACCAGGAACCTTGCACTCACATCCCATCAATTCTCCCAGAGAATAAAAGCCACCACTGTCTCTAGTCAGAAGAGTTGTTAAGGGTGAACTTATCATTGGCTAGATTTGAGTGACATGCTCATCATTGTGGCCAGGAAGATAGAAATTACGAATGATTCTACCTAGGTCATGTGAGTATCTCTGTTGTTGGACAAATGTAGTCTGTTAATAGAATAACAGAAGAGCAATAATCTGGAGACTGACAATAGCCACATCAAAACATTTCAAGGTCTCTCATTCAGTGTATCCTCACTTACATGGTTTAAAGGCATTCCATGATCTGGCACCAGGTTCTAGCTTCATCTATTTCTATTTTTCCATTGCTTCAACAATTCTGAATGCCTTTCAGTTCATAGAACATAGCTCTTTTCCTACTTGCCTTCCCACAAGCTATTTCCTTTGTCAAAACTACTCTTCACTCTTTCTCCTTCCACTTCTTCACTTGACAACCTCTCATCTTTCAGACATTCACTTAAGTATTATTTCTTCAGAGGGGCCTCTCCAACACCTGGGGTTCCCATAATGCCTCATACCCTAATACTCATTCAGGTTTTGTTAGGACTATTTATGTAATTATCTAACTTTCCCGATAGATAATAGGCTCTCTGAGGACAGGGATCAAATCTATCTTGTATGTGATGCTATCTATCTTGTACGTGACCTAGCATCACATTTAGCATATGTAAGTATTCAACACAAAATGTCTTGAAATAATAAATGAATGTGTGAGAAGCACTGCAGACAAAACGGAAAAAAAAGAGAAAACAAATAATAGTAAATAATAATAGCTACAATTTATTAAGTACTTTCTTTGAACCAGATTCTGTTTAAGATGCTTCACATGCATTATTACCTCATTCAACTCTCACATCAACCCTATGAAGCAAGTGCAATTTTTTTTTTTGGTTTGTTTTTGAGACAGATTCTCACTCTGTCACTCAGGCTGGAGTACACTGGCACAATCTCGGCTCATGCAACCTCCGCTTCCTGGGTTCAAGCAATTGTCCCACCTCAGTCTCCTAAGTAGCTGGGAATATAGGCACGTGCCTCCATGCACAGCTAATTTTTTGTATTTTTAGTAGAGATGGGGTTTCACCATGTTGGCCAGGCTGGTCTCGAACTCCCGATCTCCAGTGATTCACTTGCCTCAGCCTCCCAAAGTGCTAGGATTACAGGCATCAGCCACCATGCCCAGCCGCAAGTGCTATTTTGATACCTATTTTACTATTACAGAAACTGAAGCTTCATGAAGTTAATTGCCTTAGATGATACATATCTGATTTCTACATTCATGATAATGGAAGCTAATTAATATATAAACATTTATTGAACAAATTTCATGCTACAATGCAAGGAGCAGGGGCTTTGGAACTAGAACAAAATAATTATAAATATGGGTTCCATCGCTCTCCAGCTGGGTACTTTCAGCAAGCTATATATGCTTCTGAATCATAGTTTCACATATAATAAAAGGGGATTAAACACTGTACCTAATGTTAGATAATATACACAAAATGCCTGGTGAAAGTATTTCTTAAATGTTAGTTACTGCCTTCTTAGCCCCTCTACTGTATATTGTGCAGTAGAAATAGAAAAAGGAATTATACTGTCTAGATCTTCAGAGATCTTACTATCCAGTTGGTATGAGACTATTAAATATACCTGAAATTAAAGAAAATATCAGGTCAAATAGTAAATACTGTACAATTTTCTGTGGTACAGATTATAAATTCAGAAAAGACAAAGATCCAAGATGACTGGAGTGGATCAGAGAAGGCTTCATTATAGAGGACAAATGTGCAGAGATTATTAAAGGATAAATAAGATGCAGAGCAGCAGAAAGAAAGGTGTTTTCCCCTTTCCTCTCTCCCCTTTCTGTAGGCAGCAACACATATTAGTGAAGCCAAGAAGCTGCCTCCGAAATTAAGAGGGTGGATAGGATTATGGAAGACTTTGATGGCTAGATTGTGGAGCTGAGATTAGATAAAGTAGGAAATACAGAGCTAATAACAGTTTGGGGTCACAGAAAGGACAAAACGAGGAATGATAATAAATCTTATCGTTTTCATGGGAATATTGTGAAGGATTCATTTCTTTTCCCTAAGAAGAAAGGTATTACTTCTCCAAAATGTTATTCAAACAAATTTGCATTTACAGAAAAGGGAACTAAAGCAAAAAGAAAACAAGTCTCTTGTCTCCTTTCTTGCTATCAGATAATCATCAACAAGGAAGTAGAACACAAAGCCTTTATTGTGGCCCATATAACTCTTACATTACTAAATAATATCACATCTACATACTGGTCAAAGCTAGTCAACCTCAGCTTATTTATAACTCCTAACATCAATCTGCACTTCTAGATAGAATATTTTGTGACATGTTTTAATAATCAAGTGCCATTAAAAAACTTTACTCTATGTAAAAGGTCATAGCACTCTCAAAGAAACACAATGAATAACTCCATGCAAACATGCAAATTATAATTTCAGAATTCTGAGACAAAAGTGTCTCATTCTTCCAATGTATCTTTAAAAATGCCCACTATAGGTATTTTTATATCCTTACCCTTTTACCGCTCATTACAAAGGAACCATCAATCAGTTCTACAGCACTCTTAAAACATGTTAAATGAGCCAATGTGGTTTCTTATTACACCCCAGTCTTCTCCTATTACTCCCTTTATTTTAGGTTCTAAAACTTGGGCATTATTTTCTAACCATATGCTACATGCTATGCTGGGGATTATATAACTTTTTGTTTTTATCAAAATGGTACCCTTTTGGTTTAAGCTACATCAGGCTTTCCTTAAATTTATAATTCTAAAAAAATTACTTGTAAAACAGAAGCAAAACTAGTGGGCCCAAATAAATAGAAAAATACTTTTGAAACGATTCTTCTTCTAGTGTTGTTTTTTTTTTTTTTACCACTTACATCTGTTAGATTTATAATGAAAGTGAATTATTTCCTTCTTTAACAAAGAAAGTCAGAAAATACAGACACTGCTAGACTTAGAAACATACTGTGTATTCTCATAGCTACTGGCTCAATTTCCAAAGTACACAACAAACATACTCATGAAATCGAGAGAATAAAAATATCCGATCCTTTTAATTCATAGGCGAGGACTTAGAAGATTTGGGATAATAGATCTTGTGTCACTAGGGCACTTTTGTCCTCTTTAATTTTTATAAATCACTAAAATTATTGAATGCAGTTAAAACTTGGCAGCAGTATTACTCCTACCCTGAGTATTTGTTAAGTTTTTCAGTAATGTGGATACATAAATCTAAGCCTAAGGTAGGGTATAATCTCTCAAGGAACTTCAGCATTTTTTTTAAGTGGACAAAAAAGTGGAAGTTATTGGGCTTTTGAGCCTCTAAAAGGCTGCAAAATATTGGGACAATTTTGTGAAGACGGGGTTTCTCCATGTAGGTCAGGCTGGTCTCAAACTCCCGACCTCAGGTCATCCGCCCTCCTCGGCCTCCCAAAGTGCTGGGATTACAGGCGTGAGTCACCACGCCTGGCAATTTTGGGATATTTTTAATGCGTGTATTTTAACTGTGTTTTTAATCATTTCTTCATCAACAAGAGTTTTAATTTTATATTGATTTAGTCCGTATTTGGGGGCAGGTGTGGCCAATTTTTATTTTTATCTTAATTGTTATTAAAAAATAGTTCCCAACATGAAGCAACCGTTAACTTTTAACAGTTCAGGGGTCTCTGAACCACCGAGGAACTGGACCACGAGCATTCAGATAGGCTGTTACAGATTAGAAGCGTTTTCTTTCCCTATTGTCAGTCACAGCATTAACGTCCACACACACACACCCTCCCCCCTAGTTTTGCGTCTGTAGCTACCATTAAACAGGGGGAGTTGAAGAGCAGAGATCGGGGAAATCTACCAACTTTTACTCTGCCACTTCTGGCCCAAATCTCAAAAGTCTGTCTCCCTAAATAAAAAGAACAAAGTAATTTTCACTAGTGTGGGAATCTCCTCTCTCGAGCTCCTAGGATGGAGGGGTGGAGTAACGATGGCCTGACTGGTCAGAGGGAGGAATAGTCCGGGAGTCGCTTCCTCACCGCGGTGGATCCTTTCTTCACCGCTTCCTGGGCATATTCAACTTGAAAAAGGTGTCCGTCTGGGGAGAAGACAGTGATCGCCCTGTCGTATCGCGATGCCATCGCACAGGACTACAAGGGCTTGACGCTGAGCTTCCCGCTGCTGCAGCTGAGGCAGGCGGGGAGCCGCCAACGACACACCCTGCTACCGCCCGGAAGCGCTAGCGCACGCGCCACTAGCTGCGTCCCGGAAGTCCCCGCGCCCGCGCTTCGGCTCCTTCCGGAAAGTCCTTGAGCCTTTGGCGGCGTCAGGATGACTTCGCGCTTGCCAGCCTGTGTTACCCCAGCAGTGCCTATGAGTTGAGGGCATTCTTCCCCTGCCTTTCATGTCTGACGCATATCTCCATTTCCCCACTACGGTGTTGCCCCAGGGATGGTGTCATGGCACTCGAGTTACAAAAATAATATCAAAGATTAGGGCTTATGAGGTCTTCAGAGATCAGCTATTTTTGTTATCGCAAACATGTTGGAGAAACTGTGGTAAGTTAAATATCAGTTCCTTCCCTTTGGTTTCAAATTCTAAATTTCCTATTCTTTCTCTCTCTCAGGTTAACTCTTGTTATTTGAACCCAAGGAAAGAAAGCACACTTTTCAAAATATTGTTGCTTCTTATATTTTCTGCCTCGTGAGCAAAATAGAGCAGATGAGCAAATGGTCCATTAAATAAAGCAAATAGTCCATCAAACTAATGCTAATGACAATAATTAAGATAATATTCTTTTCATTGGAGAAATTTTGTAAAAACCCAAAGTATGAGACTTAAAAGATATCTAGAAATTTAGGTATAGCAGAAACTCTTTACAACTTGCTACATTCCTAACTGTGAAGCAACTCTGTTGCTTTCTCCTTATCAATAAAATGGGAATATTAAAACATCTGCAGCAGAGTATTCTGAGCTTAATATGTGTTTATGGGCATAATTACATAAAATGGTGCCTGGTGGGTAGTAATAGCCAGGTAAGTTTAGCTATTATTGTTTTCCATGTGTTGTTTAATATATGCAGTTTTCCACTGGGGAGGATCTTAAAGTTGGTGAAATCAACCCTAACCAAAAAAAGAATAATTTCCTCCAAAGAGGAAAATTTGATTACCTGAATTCCAAATACTTAAATCAGAACTTTAATTGACTTAAAAAAATTTTTTTTTTTTTTTTCACATAGAGACGTGGTTTCCCTATGTTGCCCAAGCTGGTCTCAAAGTCCTGGTCTCAAGCAATCCTCCTGCCCTGACCTCCCAAAGTACTGGGATTACAGGTGTGAGCCACCACACCTGGCCTTTAGTTGACTCTTGAAGCAATTTGTACTTATTGCCCCTCCATTGCTTTTCTTCAGTATTACAGTCTTGACAAGTTTGGTTTGACTGCAAAAAAACCAGTAATTCCTAATGAAAACAATTCACCCTAACTGGTTACTTTACAATATGATAAACCAACATTTGTCCAAAGTGGTTTTTTGAGGAGTGTTTTGGTGTACTTGTTAAATTATGTTTCCTTTTTATTTTGAAATAGTTATAGATTGACAGGAAGTTTCAAATATAGTAAGAAGAGGTCTCCTATACCCTTCACCCCATTTCCTCCAATGGTAATATTTTACATACATATAATATGGTAACAAAACCAGGAAACTGACATTGGTGTAATGCACAGAGTTTTTTCAGATTTTGCCCATTTTATATACACACCTGTGTGTGTGTGGTGGGGAGGCCTATGCAATTTATCATGTATAGAGTGGTATAATGACTATCATAATCAAGATACAGAGCTGTTTCACAACCACAAAGATCTGTGGTGTTGACTTACAAGACATACCCATCTCTCTCCCCCTCTACCATCCCTGGCAACCACTAATCTATTGTCCCTCTCTATAATTTTGCCATTTCAAAGATTTTACCTAAATGGAATCATACCCTATGTAAGTTTTTAGTGACTTTTTATTTTCTAAATAATTATAGACTCACAGAAATTTGACAGGACAGTACAGAATGGCCCCTTATACCCTACACTTAGTTTCTGCAATTTGTTACATCTGATACAGTAAAATGTCAAAACCAGGAAACTGACCTTGGTATAGAGCATGTTTATACCATTAAAAGATATTTTGTAAATGTTACACTGCATGATAGTATACACTTCAGAAATATGATAGCATTAAAATGTTGACAAAGTTTAATTAACACATTCAAGTTTAACATCCACACTAAAATATATCAGCTGTGTACCTTTGAGTAGGTATATTTCACTTCACTAAAACTCAGTTTTCTGACCTGTAAAATGGTAACAACACTTACCTTCACAAGACTGTAGTGAAGAACAAATGAAATAATCCATTAATGCACCCATGACTGTGCCTGACACAGAGTAACCACTTAAAAAATGTTAATTATTGTTATTTATCATTGAGTTAACTAAAAAATAAAGATTACTCTGTAAAAGAGAAATTAGGAAAAGTAAAAATGTAGCATGAACACATTTATACTTTAAAAAATGTGTATTTGTAAAAATATATATATATAAATGTATAGAGAAAAGAGTGAAAGTACTTACCCCAAATTTATGAAAGTGCATTTCTTTGCAGGAGGCCAGGAATTAGAAAATGGGACGATATGGTAGGGACAGAGAAGTTACCATTTTAAACTGTATATCTGTATTATTATTATTTTTTTACCACAAGCGTTGTTTATTTTTATAGTTAACAAAAACCATAAGAAACAGTTTAATGCCTAGAAGCTGCAAGCGATTGCAATTTTGATAGTTTGGACCAAATCTCCCGTTGAAAACAACTAGAAATACTAGTCTAAAAATTTTTTTTTAAATGTATATGCTGACTCTAAAGAGCTAACAAGGAATGAGAGTTTGTGATACGAAGATAAAGAAAAGTAGGTAAATCCAGAAGGTTAAGTGAGAAGTAAAGCAGACCTTTCACAGACATTTGGAGTTCAAAGCCTATCAAGGTATAGGGGTGATGGTAAATGTCTAAGTTTTTGTTTAGAACCCAAAGAGCCACAGCTCAGAAGCAGGATTGAACCAAAAATAGACCTATTCTACACTTGGGTGTGGTCACTGCACAGACCAGCCTCTACTCACTCATGCAACTTACTCTGCTTCTTCTCTGACCATATGTGACAAACCCAATATGTCTGAGATTGATAAATTGAAGAGAACAAAAACAAGACTAAAATCCACTGCCTTCAAAAGAAATGATTAAACAGGAGAAACAATTATGCAAATAGTAATGAGGGCTGTGCTGCCAATATACACTACATCCCACAAGCATTGCCTTCTTATTTTACTCCTTTTAGCTGTTTTAGTTTATAAGATGCAGAGAAGTGGGATTGAGTTTAAATGACTGTGCTACTGCACTTCACATCAAAGAATCAAGAACTATTGAAAACAAAGGTCATACCTGCCTCTCCTATCTGCCTGTGTGACTGGCAGGGAGCAAAATGAACTTCCTTCAGTATTGGTGAAGGAAGAAGCAGGGTGGGATGACATTGAAATCTAGAGTAAAAACTGTCCAAGGTGTCCTGTAAGGCTGAAAAATGCAGTTTCATCAGAGTGCCTTTAAAAAATGATTTTAGTTATTGGTATACACAATTTCTTAAATAAAATTTAGCCTCTTTAAAAAAAATAGACCTATTCTCACAGGGACTAATACCCAGTTTTAAATAATCTCAATGCATAATTGGAATAAAGCCATAGTTTGCAAACTGTGGCCCACACATTTTTGGAGGTACTCAAAAACCTTTCAAGGGGTTCACAATGACAAAACTATAGTAAAAATATTAAGACAGTACTTGCCCTTTTCACTGTGCAGATATTTGCATTGACAGTGCAAAAGCAATGGTGGGTGAAACTACTGAAACCTTAATATAAATCAAGGCAGTAGCATTAAACTTATTCTATGGGTTGAGTATTCCCTATCCAGAATGCTTGGGACCAGAAATGTTTCAGATTTTGGATTTTTTCCATATTTTTTGGAACTGAATATCTTTGTAAATTTTCTGTCTTGCTGATCTGTCTAATACTGTCAGTAAGGTGTTAAAGTGTCCCACTATTATTGTATGGGAGATAAAGTCTCTGAAGGTCTCTAATAACTTGCTTTATGAATCTGGGTGCTCTTGTATTAGGTGTATATATATATTTAGGATAGTTAGGTCTTCTTATTGAATTGAACCATGTATCATTATGTAATGCCCTCCTTTATCTTATTTGATCTTTAAAGTCTGTTTTTTGAGAAACTAGGATTGCAACCCCTGCTTTTTTTTTTCTTTTTTTCTTTTTCTTTTTTTTCCTTGTCATCATAATGCTAGCTGGTTATTTTGCAGCCTTGTTCGTGTGGTTGCCTCATGGTGTCACTGGTCTGTGTACTTCAGTATGTTTTTGTGGTGGCTGGTAACGATTTTTCCCTTCCCTTATTTCTCCTTTGCTTCTAAAGCTTAGTTCGGTCGGATATGAAATTCTGGGCTGGAGGTTTTTTTTGGAGACAGGGTCTCACTCTGTCACCCAGGCTAGAGTGCAGTGGTGCAATCTCAGCTCACTGCAACCTCCACCTCCCAGGTTCCAGCAATTCTCCCACTTCATCCTCCCGAGTAGCTGGGGGTACAGGCAGTGTGCCACCATGCCCGCCTAATTTTTGTATTTTTAGGTAGAGATAGGCTTTCACCATGTTGGCCAGACTGGTCTCGAACTCCTGGCCTCAAGTGGTCTGTCCACCTCAGCTTCCCAAAGTGCTGGGATTACAGATGTGAGCACCTCCCATGGCCTGGAATTTCTTTTCTTTAAGAATGTTGAATATTTGCCAATCCCTTCTGGCTTGTAAGAGTTGTGCTAAGAGAGGTCCACTGTTAGTCTGATGGGCTTCCCTTTGTAGATGACCCACCTTTTCTCTCTGGCTGCCCTTAACATTTTTTCTTTCATTTCGACCTTGGAGAATCTGATGATTGTGTGTCTTGGGGATGATCTTCTCAAGGAATATCTTATTGGGGTTGTCTGGATTTCCTGAATTTGAATTTTGGTCTGTCTAGCTAGGTTGGGGAAGTTCTCTTGGATGATATCATAAAATAGGTTTTCCATGTTGACTCCATTCTTCCCATCTCTTTCAGGTACCCAAGTCAGTTGTAGATTTGGTCTCTTTACAAGCCAATATTTCTTGGAGGTTTTGTTCATTGCTTTTTATTCTTTTTTCTCTATTCTTATCTACCTGTCTTATTTCAGAAGGATAGTCTTCAAGCTCTGAGATTCTTTTCTCCACTTGGTCTATTCTGCTGTTAATACTTGTGATTGCATTGTGAAGTTCTTGTAGTGTGTTTTTCAGCTCTATCAGGTCAATTATATTCCTCTCTATTCTGGGTATTTTGGCTGTCGGCTCTTGCATTGTTTTATCATGATGCTTGGCTTCCTTGCCTTGGGTTGCAACATGCTTCTTTAGCTCACTGAAGTTCATTTTTATCCACATTCTGAAGCCTGTTTCTGTCATTTCAGCCATCTCGGCCTCAGCCCGGTTCAGAACCCTTGCTGGAGAGGTGTTGTGGTCATTTGGATGAAAGAGGGCACTCTGGCTTTTTGAGTTTTAAGTGTTTTTTGTGCTGATTCTTTCTCATCTTTGTGGGCTTATTGACCTTCGATATTTGAGGTTGTTGACTTTTGGATGGGGTTTTTGTATTGTTGCTGTTTGTTTATTTTTCTTTTAATAGTCTGGCCCCTCTTCTGTCGGGCTGCTGCAATTTACTAGTGGTCTGCTCCAGACCCTAGTCACCTCGGTTTTTCCAGTACCTGGAGGTATCACCAGTGAAGGCTATGAAACCATTGAGGTGGCAGCCTATCCCTTCCCTCTGGAAGCTCCATTGTATAGCGGGGTACTGACCTGTTGCCCACCCAAATGCACCTGTAGGAGGTGACTGGAGACCCCAGTTGGGAGGTCTCACCCAGTCAGGAGGAACGAGATCAAGGATCCATTTAAAGAAGCAGTCTGGCTGCTTTTTGGTAGAATAGTTGTGCTATGCTGGGGGATCCCTTCAGCCTCTGATCAGTTTGGGCTCTCTAAGGACTGCAGGCTGGATCAGCTGAGGTGCCTAAGCAGCAAAGGTAGTGACCCTCCTTGCCCTCCAGGCTCTCCATCCCCGGGAGACATTAGAACTCTGTTCACTGTAGAACACTGGTGGGGGGTAGCTGGAGGCCCCAGCTGGGAGGACCTGCCCAGCGAGGAGGAATGGATCAGGGTTTTACTTAAGAACCAGTGTGGCCACGCACTGACAAAGCAGCCGTGCTGTGCTAGGGAACCACCTATGCTTCAGTTGGCTTGGACCCTCCAAATCCCACAGGCTGGAGTAGCCGAGTTGCCCAAACAGCAAAGGTGGCAGCCTGCCCCTCCTCCCAGGCACTCCATCCCAGGGAGAAATCAAAACTCTGTCCATAGAATATGGGCAAGGGAGGCTGGAGGCCCCAGCTGTGAGGTCCTGCCCAGTGAGGAGGAATGAATTGGGGTCCCACTTAAGGAGGCAGCCTGGTTATACTTTGGGAAAACAGTTGTGCTGTGCTGGGGGGTCCCTTCCTGTCTGGACCATTTGGACTCCCCAAAGCTGGCAGGCTGGAATAGCTGTGTGGTCCAAACAACAAAGGTGGTAGCCCACCCCTTCCCCCAGGCGCTCCATCCTAGGGAGAGAGCAGAGCTGTCTGTAGAATATGGGCGAGGTGGCTGAAGGACCTAGCTAGGAGCTCCTGCCCCTTGAGGAGGAATTGGATGGGGGTCCTGCTTAAATAGGCAGCCAGGCCATGTTTTGGTAAAGCAGCTGTGCTGTGTTGGGGTATCCCTTTCTTGTCTGGACCGTTTGGGCTCTCCAAAGCCCATAGGCATGCTGGAACTGTTGAATCTCCAATAGCAAAGATGGCAGTCCGTCCCCACACCCCGCCCCTGCCCCCACCCAGCCCTGGCTCTGTTCTGTCTCAGGCAGGGGCTACCCTGTTGCCGGTGGCTAGCTGGAATTCCAAGCCAGTCAGTCTTATGAAGTGTTGTGGAAATGAGGGTCCCTGGATTCAGTCCTCTTCCTAGGGGTATGTACCGACCTCCTACCTTGCCTGAGTTGCAGTCATTTTTGTTGGAGATCCCAGGGCTGGAATATGTAAAGCTCCTGGGTCTTTGTGACTGCCTGAGCAGTTGCTTTGCTGAGGCTCCAGACAACATTGTGTCGGACCCCCAGGCCCTAGTGGAGTGGGTTTACAAGGGGGTCTCCTCATCCAAGGGTTGCAAAGATCCATGGGAGAAGTGTGGTTTCCCGGGGTCACACATTCACTCGCCGCTTCCCTTGGCTGGGGCCAGGGGTTCCCTTGGCTGTGTGTAGCTCCTGGGTAGACTGTCACCTTGCCCTGCTTTTCTCTGTTCTCCGTGGGTCGAGTTGTTTCCCTGATCAGTCCCAATGTGAGTACCTGGATGTTTCAGTTGAAGGTGCTGTATTTACTCACCCCTTTCATTCCTCTCTGACAGAGCAGGAGCATTGCCATCTTGGACAAACAGCACCATTTTAAGTTCCCTTTGATTAAAAAGCCGCCTAAATCCAGCCCCAAACACTCAGCCTATGCCTAATGTTAGCATGACCATAAACCACAAAGACATCTCTGACCAAAAACATTCCAGTCCTGAGTTAAACTCCCTTCCAGAAACATTCCGAGCCTGCGATAAGCTCTTCCTCCTTAAACCCTTAAATACCCTTAGTCTGTAAGAGAGAATGCTCCTGACCTAAATCGGCCAGAAGCCTGTCTCTGGTTTATTCTCCAAAAGAAACCTGTCTTTGTCTGTTGAGCCATTTTCATGTTTCTTTCTGCTTTCTCTGACCCTTATACTCTCCATGAGTACAAAGCACTGTAGCTGCTTCTAATTGGCCATCTTGACCCCACTGAAACTAGGTTATACATTTTAACTTAAAGAAACTACCACTTTTTGAGTGTTGGTCTAGTATCAAGGAATATCCAGTGATTTGAAATCATTGGATGATTGATCTGAAGTTATCTAAAAAGGCTATTTAAATAATACTCCTCTCTTTCCTCATATATATCTTTATGAGGCTAGATTTTTCCCCCATATTTCAACCAAAGTAACATTTTAGCCATTTGAATATAGAGGCAGATATGAGAATTCAGCTGTATTCTATTAAGCTAGACATTGAAGAGATTTGCAATGTT
Source organism: Theropithecus gelada (assembly GCF_003255815.1). Taxonomy (NCBI): domain Eukaryota; kingdom Metazoa; phylum Chordata; class Mammalia; order Primates; family Cercopithecidae; genus Theropithecus; species Theropithecus gelada. The sequence goes on along the minus strand of NC_037686.1, from coordinate 18,192,248 downwards.
ACTGTTTTCACTATTTTTTTAAATTTTGGAAAATACAGGTTTTTTAAATAGAAATATATTAAACATGCCAATATACAATGAGTTTATTTTTTCATTAATTAGTAAGTAATATATCAGATTGGGCGTGGTGGCTCACACCTGTAATCTCAGCACTTTGGGAGGCTGAGGCAGGTAGAACACTTGAGGTCAGGAGTTCAAGAGCACCTGAGCAAGATGGTGAAACCCCATCTCTACTAAAAATACAAAAATTAGCTGGGTGTGGTGACAGGCACCTGTAATCCCAGCTACTCAGGAAGCCGAGGCAGGAGAATCGCTTCAAAGTGGGATGCAAAGGTTGCAGTGAGCGGAGATCATGCCAGTGCACCCCAGCCGCAGTGACAGAGCGCGACTCTGTCTCAAAATAAAAAAATAAATAAAGTATCTTTTAATTTCTATTTTGGTAATATTGATGGAACCCATGAAGAAAAAAAAAAAAAAAAAACTACTTGAGGTCTTCAATAACTTTAAAGAGGCAAAGTGTTCTTGAGGCCAAAAGCTTTAAAGCACTAGGATAAAGCATTGTTAGTGTCCCTGGATGACTAGCTGCCTTCCAGAAGCAAAAGTAAATCCTCTGTACAGGAAAATAATATCACGCAGAGTCTCAAATAATTGTTGCAATTTTTCATATGCAATATGTTCTGCTCCATCAAAAATAACCATGCACACAAAAGACATGTTACCAAACAACGAGAGAAACAATAGGCAATAGAAAGAGATGAATATAAAGTTCAGATAATGAATTTATCAGATATGTATTTGTAAAACAATTAAGATAATTATTTTCAAGGGATTAAAGACAAGATAGAGATTTTCAGCAGGGACTAAAAGTGTCAATAAACAGTCCATTGGAAATTGTAGAAATGAAAACTACATTAATGGAAATTGAGAGCTCAATGAATGGATTTTAAAATGAGTCAACCTAGTTGAAGAGAAAAGTGAAGAACTAGATGATAGTTAAAAAAAAATCTGTATCAAAGCAACCACAGATAAAATGATAAAGAACACTGAAAAAAATAAATGAAACATATTGGATATGTTGAAAAATCTAATGTATGTATAGTTGGGGTACCAGAAGAATAGAGATTTTAAAATAGAGTAGAAACAACATAAAAGGATACTTGGTTTAGAATTTTTTCAAAACTGACAAAAGAATAAAGCAACAGATTCAGGAAAAACTGTTACCACCAAGCAGAATAAAATTCACACTTAGTAAAGCCACAATAAATCTACTTTAAACCAAAGACAGAAAATCTTAACGCTATCCAAAGGAAAAAAATAGACATATTACCAAAAAAGGAGCCACAATAGGACTGTCAGATGATATCCAGGCGGTTACAATGGGAATCTATCTTCAACTTGCTAAAATGAAATAAATGCAAACATGATATTCTGTATTTAGTGGAAAATGTTCCAAATTACAAGGCAGAATTAAGGTATTTTTCAAAAGCAGAAACCAGTCACTGGCAGACACTCAAGAAAGGAAATACAAAAGAATGTTCTTTAGACAGAAAAAAATGATCAAAGATGGAAGTTTAGAGATGCAAGAAGAAATGAAGAGCATTAAGGATAATGTATATGCACAAATTCAAATAAACACTAAATAAACTCTTATGGGCTTATGAGTATTAACATTTGTGACAAAATAATATGTAACTTTGGTAAGGGGGCAAATGGAGTTAAGTATTCTAACTTCCTTTCATTATCGTAGTAAGTAGTAAAACTTCTAACTTATATTCAACTCAAGTGGTCCAGAAGGCATGTTGTAATCTCTGGGAAAACCACTAAGAGAATCATGTAAGAATGTTGGCTTGGTGTGGTGGCTCACACTTGTAATCCCAGCACTTTGGGAAGCCAAGGTGGGCGGGTCACTGAGGTGAGGAACAAGAGGCAGAACAGATCCATATTTCTCTTCTTTCAAAAGCAAATAGGAGAACTATCACTGAATCCTTTTTCTCAGTGAGGAACATCCCTGAGAAAGAGAATGCACCCCAAGGGTAGGCCTCTAAAATGGCCTCTTTGGGGATGGCTGTCTTTTACGGTCATAGACAAAGGGATGAAATAAGCCCCAGTCTCCCATAGTGCTCCCAGGCTTATTAGGATGAGGAAATTCCCGCCTAATAAATTTTGGTAGACTGGTTGTCTGCTCTCAAACCCTGTCTCCTGATAAGATGTTATCAGTGACAATGTGTGCCCGAAACTTCATTAGCAATTTTAATTTCGCCCTGTCCTGTGGTCCTGTGATCTTGCCCTGCCTCCATTTGCTTTGTGATATTTTATTACCTTGTGAAGCATGTGATCTCTGTGACCCACACCCTATTCGTATTCTCCCTCCCCTTTTGAAAATCGCTAATAAAAACTTGCTGGTTTTATGGCTCGGGGGCATCATGGAACCTGCCGACATGTGATGTCTCCCCCCGACACCCAGCTTTAAAATCTCTCTCTTTTGTACTCTTTCTCTTTATGTCTCAGACCAGCCAATGCTTAGGGAAATAGAAAAGAACCCATGTTGAATATCGGGGGTGGGGTTTCTCCAATAGCATTCATCTTTGTTTTTATTTTCTGAAATTGTTCAGGTGATTTTAGGTCCCTTAACAACTGCCAAATAACTCACAATAAGTTTGTTAATTTTTACAAAATAAAGCTTGCACTCTCTCTCTACTATCTGACATGTGAGAACACGGCAAAAAGATGGCCATCTGTGAACCAGGAAGAGGGCTGTCTCGAGAATTCCATCATGCTGGCACCCTGATCTCAAACCTTCCAGACTTCAGATTGTGAGAAATACATTTCTAGTATTTAAACTATATAGTCTGTAGTATTCTGTTATAGTAACCTGAACTGAGAGAGAAATTTTCTACTGTGCCATTTAACCCTCCATTGTTTCTTTAATATATTTTAAAAAGTCATTTTCTTTATGGTTTCCTTGGGAATAACAAATAACCTCTTAATTTACAAGAATCTAGTTTGGCTTACTACCAACTAAGTTTCAAAACACATCTATGTGTGCTCCAGTGTAGCTTGTCTCCCTCTACTTCTTTGTAGTCTTTTTGTCATACACATTACATCATTATATTTTATCAGCCCATCAGCATAGCTTTATAATTATTGCTTCACATAGTTGTCTTTTAATATGAGAAGAGGAGAGAGTTACAAAAATATATTTATATTGCCTCTTGTATTTATCTATGTAGTTATCTTTGCCAGTACTCTTTATTTCTTTGTATAGATTCAAGTTACTTTCTAGTATCATTTTAGTTTAGCATGAAGGATTCCCTTTAGTATTTCTTGCATGACAGGTCTGCTAGTGATAAATCCTCACAGTTTTTGTTTATATGGAAGTATCTTAATTTCTCCCTTTTTTTTGAGGGATAGTTTTGCTGGGTATCAAATTCTTTGTTAACATTTTTTTTTTTTTTGAGAAATATTGATTTTGATTAAACATAATTTAAACTCTAGGCATCCACCATCTTTCAGCCTAACATTAGCAAAATTGTTGATATAAGGCACAGTTTTTTCCCCATACTTGTTACCTGGCTCTCGCTTTTTTTAAAAAAAAGGTTTATGGAAATCTTAAACATAAAAATAGAAGGCCGAGGCTGGGTGCAGTGGCTCATACCTGTAATTCCAGCACTTTGCAAGGCTGAGGTGGTAGAATCACTTGAGGTCAGGAGTTCAAGAGCAGTTTAGACAACACAGCGAGGCCTCATCTCTATCTTATTAAAAAAAAAAAAAAAAAAGAAGAAGTTCAATATTTTAAAATGTGTTTTAAAACTCCTATAAAACTTGTCAGAGTTGTTACTTATTCTACAAAATAGCAACCAGTAAGGACAATAAAGGATATTAAAAACCATTTCAACAGCATTTAAAACATGCAGTTTGTTTGATGTTCTCTTTACCTTAAAAACATAAGTTGTTTTAAATAGAAAAGAAATTTTAAAACTCTGGAAAGAGGCTTCACATTTTATAGCAGTTTTTCTTCTGCCATCTTTTAGTTGATGGTAAAGAATGAAGAATTTGCTTCTGCTCCTACTGTCACTGTTTCTCAGTTTATGAAAGGGATTTTTTTTCTTCTAATCTGTCTGGGGACATCTGGCTGGGTAGGGAGTCATGGGGGTAGGTTGTATCATTTGGAGGAGGGGCCTTGCTTAAGTTTTCTTTACTCCCCTCACATGAGGAGATGGGGGAAGATATTGAGAACCTGTACTTGTCTATATAATGTATGGCAGTTTATAACATCATTTCCTAATCTCCCCTGAGGATTCTACTGCAATCACTGGGAGGGATTTAGTTAAGTGTGGTCCTGTCCTTAAGTGTTAGTAATATTAGCCCTGACTGTAATGATGACATCATCCCTACTAATATCATCATCATTGTGGAAAATACTCTAAAAGGGCCCTGGCAGCAGACTCTAGCCCTTAATTGAGGCAAGAGAAATGTGTTTAGTAAATGTAACTGTTACCAGTGGAAGGTCTTGACTATGAGTTATCCAGGCTCTTGGTTTATTGGACAAAGAATTGGACAAAATACCAAACACAGCAATGGGAGACAAAAGCATAGATTTGTTGAAGTGTGAAAGTATACTCCATAGGGTGGGAGCAGGCTTGAACAAGCCAAGAGTCCCAGTTGCACATCTTCTGGGGTTTAAGTACCCTTTAGAGATTTGCTATTTTTTACACCATAGGTAATGAAGACTTGGCATGTGACCAGTCGGACTCTGAAATGAAGTTATACCTTACGCAAATGAAAACTTGGCCCTCAACCAATTGGAGGCTGAAGTGAAGGCTTGGCCCCTGACCAGTCAGAGGCTGAAGTGAAGTTACGCCCTATGCAAATGAAGACTTGGCCTGCGACAAATTGGAGACTAAAGTAAAGGCTTCCTGTCTCTAGACCCTATTGTCCTGCCTCACAAGTACATTTTGTGTGTGTGTATACACACACATACATAATGTCATATATATATACATAATATATATACATTATATGTGTGTGTATATATGATTTCCTCTTATGCTAGTGGTAGAAGCATCCTAGGTCCTTAAAATGTCCCTTAGCTACATGACTGCCTACAACTGCATGCTCCTATAAACATGGAATAGCAGACATTTTGAAAGCTAAAGTTTTGGAATAACTGTCCTGGGTGATCTTTCAGCATTAACCCAAATATTGGAAAGCTGTTGCCAGTTTTGTTCTGTCCTCTGAGATTTCTGATGAGAAGTCAGGTGTTAATCTTATTACGAATCCTGGTCGGGTGCAGTGGCTCATTCCTGTAATCCCAGCACTTTGGGAGGCCGAGGCAGGTGGATCACGAGGTCAGGAGATCAAGACCATCCTAGCTAACACAGTGAAACCCCGTCTCTACTAAAAATACAAAAAAAAAAAAAAAAAAAAAAATTAGCCGGGCATGGTGGTGGGCACCTGTAGTCCAAGCTACTCTGGAGGCTGAGGCAGGAGAATGGCGTGAACCTGGAAGGTGGAGCTTGCAGTGAGCCGAGATGGCACCATTGCACTCTAGCCTGGGCGACAGAGCGAAACTCTGTCTGAAAAAAAAAAAAAGGAATCTTTTGTATGTAATGAGCTATTTTCCTGCTTTGAAGGCTCTTTCTTTGTCTTTCAGCAGTTTGACCATGGTACGGTTAGGCATGGATCTCTTTTGGGTTTATTTTACTTGGAATTTGTTGCGCTTCTTGAATACACAGTTTAATTTTTAAAAATCAAATTTAGAAATTATGGGAATTATTTCTTCAAATAATCTTTCTTTTTCTCTTCTTTTTTCTTCTGGAACTCCTATAATGTGTATGTTGGTGGGCTTGATGGTGTCCTGCAGGTCTCTAAGGTTCTAAATAAAGTTAATTTTTTAAAATGGATACATAATGATTACCCATATTTCTGGGTTACATATGGTATTTTGACACATGCATACAATGTATAATGATCACATTTGGGTAAGTGGGATATTTATCACCTCAAGCATTAATCATTTCTTGTGTTGGGAACATTCCAAATCTCTTCTAGCTACTTTGAAATATATAATAAACTATTGTTAAATGTATTTACACTACTGTGTTATAGAAAACTAGAACATATTCCTTCTCTCTGTAATTTTGTACTTGTTAGCCAACTTCTCTTCATTTTCCTCTCTTTTCTTTTTTTTTCTTTTTTCTTTTTCTTGAGATGGAGTCTTGCTCTGTCGCCCCGGCTGGAGTGCAGTGGCGCGATCTCAGCTCACTGCAAGCACTGCCTCCTGGGTTCACACCATTCTCCTGCCTCAGCCTCCCGAGTAGCTGGGACTACAGGTACCCACCACCATGCCCGGCTAATTTTTTGTATTTTTAGTGGAGACGGGGTTTCACTGTGTTAGCCAGGATGGTCTCGATCTCCTGACCTTGTGATCTGCCCACCTTGGCCTCCCAAAGTGCTGAGATTACAGGCAATTGAGTCACCATGCCCAGCCATTTTCCTCTCTTTTCTATGCTTCTCAGACCCTTGTAACTGCCATTCTACTCTCTACCTCTATGAGATTAATTTTTGTTTGTTTGTTTAGCTCTTACATGTGAATGAGAACAAGTGATACTTGTCTTTCTGTGCCTGGCTTATTTCATTTATTATAATATCCTCCAATTCTATTCATGTTGTATCAAATGATAGGATTTCATTTTTTTATGGCTGAATACTACTTGATTGTTTATACACACCACCCCTTTTTTATCCATTCATCCATTGATGGACACTTAGGTTGATTTCATATTTCGACTATTGTGAATAGTGCTGCAATAAATGTGGGAGTGCAGATATCTCCTCAACATACTGATTTTCTTTCTTTTGCAAATATACCCAGCAGCAAGATTGGTGGATCAGATGGTAGTACTATTTTTAGTTTTTTTTGAGCAGCCACCATACTTTTTTCATAATGGCTGTACTAATTTACATTTCCCTCAGCAGTGTGTAAGTTTCCTTTCTCTGCATCTTTACCAACAGTTATCTTTTGTCATTTTGAAAATAGCCATTCTAACTGGGGTGAGGTAATATCTCACTGTGATTCTGATTTACATTTCTTCAGTGATTAGTGGAGTTGATCAGTTGCATGTATTCTTTTGAGAAATGCCTGTCAAATCATTTGTTCATTTTAAAATTGGATTGTATTTGCTTTTTTGCTATTGAGTTCCTTATATATTCTAGTTATTAATCCCTTATCAAATGAATAGTTTGCAAATATTTTTTCCCATTCCTCAGGTTGACTCTTCACTCTTGATTGTTTCCTTTGCTGTGCAGAAGTTTTTTAGCTTGATATAATCCAATTTGTCTGTTTTTGCTTTTGTTGCCCATGTTTCAGGGGTCTTATCCAAAAAATCTTGGCCCAGCTGGGCACAGTGCCTCATGCCTGTAATCCCAGCACTTTGGAAGGCTGAGGTGGGTGGATCATGAGGTCAGGAGTTTGAGACCAGCCTGGCCAACATGGTGAAACCCTGTCTCTACCAAAAAATACAAAAATTACCTGGGCGTGGTGGTGCATGCCTGTAATCCCAAGTACTTAGGAGGCTGAGGCAGGAGAATTGCTTGAACCTGGGAGGCAGAGGTTGCAGTGAGCTGAGATCATGCCACTGCACTGTAGCCTGGGCAACAGAGCAAGACTCTGTCTCAAAAAAAAAAAAAAAAAAAATTAAAAAAAAATCTTGTCCAGATCAGTGTTCTGAAGCGTTCCCCAATGTTTTCTTCTAGTAGTTTCATGTCTTACATTTAATTCTTTAATCCATTTTGATTTGACTTTGTATATGGTGAGAGATTGGAATCTGGTTTCATTTTGCATGTGGTTATCCAGTCTTCCTAGCACCTTTTATTGAAGATAATGTCCTTTTCCCAATGTATGTTTTTGGCACCTTTGTTGAAAATGAGTTCACTGTAGATATGTGGATTATTTCTGGCTTCTCTATTCTGTTCCATCAGTCTATTTGTTTTTATGTTAGTACCTGTTTTTATTTTAGTACCATGCTGTTTTTGCTACTATAGCTTTGTGTTAATATTATATTTTGTATTAATAGTATATTTTGAAGTCAGACAGTGGGATGCCTCCAGCTTTGGTTTTCTTTCTTTGGTTTCTTTCTTTGGTTTTCTTTCTTTTCTTTGAAAGTTCAAGATTGTTTTGAGTATTAAGGATCTTTTTGTGGTTTCATACAATTTTTTTCTATTTCTGTAAAAAATGTCACTGGTATTTTAACGGGGATTGCATTGAATCTATAGATCACTTTGGGTAGTATGGACATTTTGACAATATTAATTCTTCTAATTCATTAGCATGGAATATCTTTTCATTTTTTGGTGTGCTCTTGAATTTCTTTCACCAGTGTTTTACAGTTTTCTTTGTAGACTTTTTTACTTCTTTGTTTAAATTTATTCTTTGTTTTTTTGTTTGGTAACTATTGTGAATGCGATTGTTTTCTTGATTTCTTTTTCAGATTGTTCACTGCATATATAAATGCTACTGATTTTTTGTATGTTGATTTTGTATCTTGCAACTTTACTGTATTCGATCTTCTGTGTTCCTAAATATAAGATCATGGTTCTGCAAACAAGTATAATTTGACTTTTTCCTTTCCAATTTGGATGCCCTGTCTTTCTTTCTCTTGCATAACTGCTCTGGCTAAGGTTTCCAGTACTATGTTGAATAGGAGTAGTGAAAGTGGACATCCTTGTCTTTTTCCAGATTGTAGATGAAAGGCTTTCAATTTTTCCCCGTTTAGTATGATGTTAGCTGCAGGTTGGTCATATATGGCCTTTATCGTTTTGGGGTATGTTTTTTCTATACCCAGTTTGTTGGGGTTTTTTTTTTCCATGAAGGAAGGGATGTTGAATTTTATCACATACTTTTTTAGTATCTATTGAAATGTAATATGGTTTTTTTCCTTTGGTTCTGTTAATGTTATATATCACATTTATTGACTCATGTATGTTGAACCATACTTGTATCCCTGGCTAAATGAAGTTAACTTTTTCCTAATTATTTTTTCTGTTTCTCATACTATACAATCTCATTTGACATATCTGCAATTTACTGATTTTTTTTCTTCTAGTTCTAATCTGTTTTTGAGCCTTTCTCATGAATTTTTTATTTCAGATTTTGTACATGTCAATAATTTTTTTGTTTTTTGTGTTTTTAAATAATATCTTAATATTTTTGGGGGTGAGAAACATTGTTTTCATATTTTTCTTTAATTCTTAATTTTTTTTCAGTTTATTAATCCTTTTGTGAAAACTCTATGCAGTCAGCACAGATAAAGTCATTAGTCATTGCAGAATCTATACTCCTGCTCTAGCTCACTGTTTGCTGGCACCAACATTGGCCTTTGCAGTCCCCCTGACTTTCTTCATTCTGTTCTTGCATTTCTTTTGCTGTTTTTCTTAAGGTCTTCTTCTCATACAGGCCATGTCTTGCAAGTCTATGTTTGAGTTCATTTTTCTTTGCATAATCCAAGAAATCATGCCAAAGCCAGTTGTCTTGCCACCACTAAAATAGGTTATGAATCCAAATTCAAAGATGACATCCAGTGTGGTATTGTACATTTTGGCTCGCTTCCCCCAAATTTCTGTCTTAGGTACTGTTGCCTTCCCAGGGTGAAGGACATTGATGCCCATTTGTTTCCTCTGAAGTAGTTGATAGGTCATGAACTTCCTCGTGGAAATAGTTACTGTTTTGTTTGTGATGGCAGTCAATCCTTAGGCAGCCAGGAAGTGGGGGGAAAGTTTCTTTAATTCTTGAAACATCACTTCTTTTAGTTCTTTGAATATATTTATAATGGGTGATTTAAAGCCTTTGTATAGCAAGTCTAATATCTGGGCTTCCTCGGGGCAGTTTCTATTGATTGCTTTTTCCCCTTGTTTACAATCCACACTTTCCTGATTTCTTTACCTGACAATTTTTTTGTTGACAAGTGTACATTTTCATGGTACCGTTAATATGGTAACTCATATTCTTCCCTCTCCATCATTTACTGTTGCTCTTCGGTTATGACTTTGCTGTGATAATTATCTAAAGTCTATATTTATGAAATTTCTACTTCATTAGCTAGTTACCAGGTGATGTATGGGTCAAGACTTCTTTTTAAATGCCTTGAACCAATATATCTCTCTCCCTTTGCCAGGGCTTTATGTATATGTTGGGGCGTAATTTCAATTCTCCATCAGTTAAAAACTCTGCTTTCATTTTAACTTCCTGCTTTCTCAGATCCTCAGGGTCAAACAAAAATGAGAGATTAGGGCCTCTGCAGATTGTACCTGGGCATGTGCACAATTCTGCATATGCATGTGGCCTTTTACAGCTCCAAAAATATGACAGAGCTTTTCAAAGCAAGTCTCCTGTGTATATCTCATTTCCCTAATTTTCCTTTTCAGTTTTTTTTTAACTTATTTTTTTTTTTTTTTGAGACAGGGTCTTGCTGTGTTGCCCAGGCTGGAGTGCAGTGGTGCAATCCTAGCTCACTGCAGCTTTGATCACTTGGGCTCAAGAAGCCTTAGGCTCCCGAGTAGCTGGGACTACAGGCACATGCCCCCATGCCCATGCCCAAGCAATCATCCCACCTTGTCCTTCCAAAGTGCTGAGATTATAGGTTTGAGTCACCGCACCTGGCCTCTTTTTCAGTTTTTGGACCAGTCTCTTGTTTACTCCAAATGGGATCTCTGTCTCAGGCAGCTGCGATGTTAAGCAATTGCCACTGTATATTCTGAGGTCAAGTAAAGACATGTCCTATGAATCTAGTTTTGTCAGAGACCTGCCTGACAGGTCAACTAGTAACAGATCTCTGGGGATGCAGCTTTGTTGTTGTTAATTCCAAAACTGTTCTGTCCCCTCCAGTGACTGGTATACTGCTGATTTTTACAAGTACCATGGTTGTGAGTCTGCTGGTTTTCAAGTATGCCACGGAGCTTGGGAGAGGTGGATGGAGTATAGGGCAAGTTAAAAAGTTACAAAGCTTACTATTCTTACTGAGATTCAGCCATTTTCTTAAATATACAGTAGCCTTTGCAAGACTTTGGTTAATTTAGGATTTCTGCAAAAGTTTACAAAGACCTTTTTTTCCCCGTTTTCCTGTTGTTTTATGGAGGATTGGATTTACGGAGGCAAAGTTCTAACTTCACCATTTAGGAAGTGAGGCAGGAGAATAGGGTTTGGAGACAGGGAGTCTTCAGCTTCTGATTGGTCACAGGCCAAGTCTTCATTTGCAATAGGGTGTAACTTCACTTCAGCCTCTGATTGGTCAGAAGCTGAGCCTTCACTTCAACCTCTGATCATGAGCCAACTCTTCATTTACATAGGGTGTAACCTACAGGAAACCTCTAAAGGATATTTAAACCCCAGAAGATTTGCAACCAGGGCTCTTAAGCTGCTTGCTCAAGCCTGCCCCCACGCAGTAGAGTGTACTTTCACTTCAGTAAATCTGTGCTTTTGTTGTTTCATTCTTTCATTGCTTTGTTTGTGCATTTTCTTCAATTCTTTTTTCAACACGACAAGAACCTGGACAACTCCTAGTCAAGAGCCTCCACCAGTATCAGAAGTGCTTCTCCCAATGTCTGCCTTTTTTTTTTTTTTTTTGAGATGGAGCCTCGCTCTGTCACCCAGGCTGGAGTGCAGTGGCGCGATCTCGGCTCACTGCAACCTCCGCCTCCCAGGTTCAAGCGATTCTCCTGCCTCAGCCTCCCCAGTTGCTGGGGCTGTAGGCGCGTGCCACCATGCCTGGCTAACTTTTTGTATTTTTAGTAGAGATGGGGTTTCACCGTGTTAGCCAGGATGGTCTCATCCCCGGACTTCGTGATCCACCCACCTCAGCCTCCCAAAGTGCTGGGATTACAGGCATGGGCCACCGTGCCCAACCATGTCTGCCTTTTAACTGGAGTCTTTTGACTATTTGTTTTTAGTATATCAATATGCTTGGCTTGAAATCTATTATCTTACTTTTTTTGTATTTGTTTCATAAAAGTTTTTTTCTACCCTTTCTTGAGTTATTTGAATACTTCTTAGTATTGTTTTATCCTCCTTATTAATAGTTATACCAGTTTTGTTTGTAAATATGATTATTTTAAAGTTTATTGATGCTAGGAAGTATCATGTTGGGGTCCCTGGAGGTCCTTTGTATCCTTTTATGGGTTCAAGGAGTTAAAAATATTTTTGTAATGACACTAGAGGTATTTTGTCTTTTAAAATTCATTTTCTCTTATGACTGTACAGTAGTTTTCCCAGGGTCTGCATGATGTGCGACGATCTCATTGCCCTGACAGCTAATGGAGTCTCTGCTTGTGTTTAAAAGTTTCCAAGTTTTAATTTTTAATTAGGTAAATATTAAGAGATATTACCCAGCTAAACAAAAGGGCTTTCAGGCACGTGCTAATTTTTAAAGATGCAAAGTATTTCTGAGACCATTGAGTTTGAGAACCACTGTTCTTGGGTTTGCGATGTGCATATTGAACGTATTATAGTGTACTTACAAATAACATTGTCCCCAACAGTGCAATTTTTTTTTCTTCTATGTTTTGTACTGGCTTTAGCATGGGTTTTATCTCTATAGGTTATAATCTCCACAATATTATATTATTTTTCTTTTAAGGAAAACATATAATAAATATAATTGTTAGGTTAGTTTAAGACACCGTATTTTGTAATATATTTAATAATTTATCTATTCTTACTGCATAATGTCTAATTCAAACATAAATGATATACTGGAGAACAACGTTGTATCGGCTTTCTATTGCTCATCTAACAAATTATGACAAATTCAGTGGTTTAAAACAACACATATTATTAATCTCATAGTTTTGGAAGTCACATGTCTGAAATAGGCCTCACTGGGCTAAAATCACGATGTCAGCAAAGCCAGGAAGGGCCGATGAATCTCTCTCTCAAGATGCCCTCTCTCTAATTCTGAGTCTTCAGCCTCACAGATTCCCATTTAAGGACACTTATGATTTCATTGGGCTCACCTGGATAATCCACATTAATCACAGTATCTCAAAGTCAGTTGATTAACCACCTTAATTCTATCTAAAACCTTAATTCCACTTTGCCATGGAACCTAACATAATCACAGGTTCTGGATTTGGAGGTCGTCATTTTTAAGGTGATGAAATTATTCTGCCTACTACACCCATTCATAGCGAAATTAGTTAACAGATAATATATCATAATCCTCTCTATAAATTGTGAAATAGTTCAATAACAGTAACATTGTTTTATTAAGTGCAGAATAACTGCATATCATGCACAAGGGCACAGAACATGCTAAATGTGAAAAAAGAACATTTGATATTTAAGGTCAGCAAATTTTCCAAGGGTAGACTGCCCTATCAAGCACTTTGGATTATAGTTCTAAAATGTCCATTTTTCCTTATTATATTATTACATTACAAATCTTGTCCTTGTTTAGTAATTTACAATATCCCATTTATTTGTACACATTTTATATGTTAAAATTGAGACTTAATTAAAGGATCTAATGGAAGGTAATCGCTTAATTAAAGGATCTAATGTAAGGCACAGAGGCTAGTGCATAATAAATGCTAAATAAATAAACATTATTTGTAATAGCTTTTTAGATATGGCAGCTACTTTTCAGGAAGTTCAGTGAGATGTAGAAGTGACCTGTCCAGTATTACGCCATGGGTAGAAGAATTGGGAACTCCAAACCTATGCATCTTTCACAAAGAGTGAAAGCTTTCCATAGGAATTACTTTTTTTTTTTTTTTTTAAAAAGCAATGCTTTTCTATATCACTGAACCAAAAAATATAATTGATTCAGTTCATACTTAATTCATTCTATATTTGATACTATAAGAAGAGATGAAAATGCCTCCGATAGGCTTTGTTATAGTCTACTTTGAATGAAACCTTCCGTAGTATCAAAAATAAAAGTCCTTTACAGAGAATTGGGAAGGGTGATTTGTTCTTGCCTGAATAATGATTAAATAAATATATAGATGTATGCTTCTTTCTTTACGGTCTTGAAATCTGTGGGAGCCACAACTCAAATTGACTCATCAAATGCCACAGGGACTGTGAACAGAAATATTTTGAAAGATATTACCTGAGGGGTTTTGCTCTGAGCCCAATTATGAGTAGACAGGCTTGGTCTATGCCTTCCCAATGTATTCTAAAAATTTATGACAGCTCAGGGGCTTAAAATACCAGCACATTTGGTAGTACAGATACTCTACTAATTCTAAAACATACATATTAAAGAAATGCTTGTATGAAAGCAAAATTATTTTAGTTATCTATTCATACATATTTTTTGTGGATTAAGATAATTTTTAATGCCATGGTTATATAGTTTCACTAAATATTGAACATATTACAGGAGCACTTTACTTTGTCAGTTCATAAAAATATATTTAAGGAATACACGGTCAGGTGTGGTAGCTCACGTCTGTTCTCCTAGCACTTTGGGAGGCCGAGGAGGGTGGATCGAGACCAGGAGTAAAGGAGTTTGATAACAGCCTGAGAAAAATGGTGAAACCCTGTCTCTATCAAAAAATACAAAAATTACCAGGCATGGTGGTGCATGCCTGTAGTCCCAGCTACTTGGGAGGCTGAGGTGAGAGGATCGTTTCAGCCTGGGAAGTCGAGGCTGCAATGAACTGAAATTGTGCTACACTCTAGCCTGGGTGACAGAGTGAGACCCTGCTTCAAATATGTGTGTGTGTGTGTGTGTTTGTGTGTGTGTATTTTAAGGAGTACAGATTTACATAAAACAGTTTAAAAATTGAAACATAAAAATCAAACATGGACAATTTGTTTTAATCTGGTTTTTGGTTAAATCTGCCTACTTCATATTCATTAGTGTGAGTAATCAAGAATTAACTGTTCACGCAGATTATTTTTCTTATTCTGATCCACTGTATATGTTCTTCAATTTAGGATTATTCCAAACTCCTTCTACCTCTTGGTTATGTGACTTGAATTCCTTCTTTGGATGTCTCTCATTCAAGAGCAGTTTAAATAGTGGGATGTCTCTCATTCAAGAGCAGTTTAAATAGTGGGACTGATTTTTTTGGTTGGGGAGATGGTTGCCTGAGTAGCTTACCTTTAAGTCCTTAGAGGACTTTTCCAGTTTTAGGCCAACTTCCCTTATTTATTCTCCTTTACTTCCTTAACTAAATGCTAGGGACTGTTTATTCTCCTCCTTCTACCAACTCTGCTGCCACTCAGTCTACCTTGGGATTCCTCTCAAAACTAATGGTCAGGTGAGATGGGACTTACTATGTTTCCCTAAGTATTCCCTAGCTCAGGACTCTTAAACAACAAAGGCCCCCAAATTTTAAGAAAGATCTTTCAGGCTTCAGTCTCAATCTTTCCTCTTTCCGAATTTTCTGTTTTTCCAGGTCAGGCTGATTGGACTGATTGCGTTTTAGCAAGGAAGCTTGAGGGTGAAGTAGTTCTCTTTTCTGGCTGGACTTATAGAACAATGCTTTTCAACTGATTTCATGTGATCAGACACAGAAAATAATGGTATTTTTACAGCATACATGGTGTCACAGAAAAGACTGTGGTTATCCATACCTGGAGGCTATGGGTGCTCTAGGCCCTACCCTGCTACTCTGAAGAAATAAACACCTCAGGGCAACCTGTAACCTGTTTTCAGTGGATTTCCCTTTCTCACCTTGGGAAGCTGTAATTTAAACAAAGAAGGTACCTATCTCCGGGTGCCTCCCTGGAATAGAAGCCCCCTTGGACTATTTATTTTTTGCTGGGATATGGAAATTAGACAAGTGTTGCTATCGGTTCTTGTTGCCCTTTGAAGTTTCAGTGCTATCTGCCAAATGCACAGAACTGGAGCAGTAGGACTATTTACGATTCATGTTTCCTATTGAGATATTGTTCTTAGCTACTAAGTACTAAGGTACTTTTGTGTAAAGCATGAGACATGACTCTGCATGCCAGGTGTTGAGTGCACAGTGATAGTGGTAGACAAGTGTTGGTTTCCAAATTCGACAGAAGTTTTCCAATTTGGTGTGGTTACCTTAAGTCCAGCTACACCAGAGTGTTTTCTTCAAGGCTTAGAATAGTGAAAGACAACAGTTAAATTTTTAAGAATAATTGCTATCAGTAGGAGTATAAACTTTCTTCCCTTTATCCTTAGAACAGCTTGAGTCTTCATCCTTTAGGTCTCAGTTTAAATATAATGGGGAATACTTTTCACACTAACTCATGTAGGTGTCCCTGTCATTCTGTTAGTTCCCCCCCCCCCTTTTTTTTGGCTATTTTTTCTTGGGACTTTACATATACACATATTTATTTCTGGTCTGTTAGTCCCATTAGTGTATAAGCTCCTTGAGAAGAGGTTCCATGTCCAGCTTTTTCACAATTGTACCCTAGGTTTCCAGTATAAAGTCTAATAAACAATGCATCCAGATTTAATCAATGAAACTCTTGACATTTTTGTGAAAAGCATTTATTTGATACTTTTTTTTTTTTTTTTTTGAGACAGGGTCTTGCTGTGTCATCCAGGGTGGAGTACGGTGGGGCAGTCATGGCTTAACTGCAGTCTCCACCCGCTGGGCTCAAGTGATCCTCTCACCTCAGCCTCCCGAGTAGGTGGAACTACAGGTGCACACCACCACACCCAGCCAATTTTTAAAATTTTTGTAGAGCCAGGGGTCTCACTTTGTTGCCCAGGCTGGTCTCAAACTCCTGGCCTCAAGTGATTACATTTTTAAAACAATGTATTTTTTCTTTATTTTTCCAATTTATATGAAAAATGGAAATATTTATTTTTTATTATTCATTAACGTTGTGTAACACTTTATATAAACTTTCCCTTTGTGTTATATGGAAGTCTAAATTTACAGAATACTTTAAAACCCCACGGCAACACAAAACCCACATTTGTCAGTGTTCCTTCCGTAATTTGAAAATTTTGCCTTTTTTCCCTTACACTGACTTGAAGCCTGGCAGCTTGGGCCTAATTTACAAGGCACTAAGCACTCTTAAAAAACAGAGAGTGAGGATGCTCTGTTTCACAACTTAATTCCAAAGAGCCAAGTCAGACGAAATCGACCCACTTTCCTGCTAAGGGTTTGTCCCACGAGGCGAGCTCTTCTCTGTCCGCTCCAGCCAAGTTGGCCGATTGCTCCCGAGCACTGGACACAACCTTGGTGTCTCGGTTTCGGGTCAGGGTTACTTTCCAATTGTTATGCACGACTTTGTGCGTGCGTGCGAGACTGTGGACTCGGAGGTGCGCATTTGGGGCGTAGCCGAGCCATTTAAACCAGCGAATCCGCGTTCACCTTATCCTTCCACCTCTGTCCTATCTCGGCAGATGCTCCACGGATTGGCACGAACTCCAGAGTCCTGACCTTCCTCCCCTCTCCGGCCTGCCCGGACATCTCGGGGCAGCGACTTCTTGCCAGGAGGCGTAAGTAAGGATAAAGTTGGAAAAACTGAACTAGGTCTAGGGCACGCTCCGCAACGCAGTCGGGGAGACGCTTCAGAGCGCCGCGGGGGAGGCAAGTTGCAACCGCGCGAAGGGGGCGGGCCGGCTCGAGCCGCTCGCATTTCCTGTGACAGGGGCTGCCCCAGCCTCTCCCTCTCCCGCGGCGGCGGGACCATTTCCTGAATCGCTGAAGCGGAGGGAGGACTAGGGCGCGACTCTACCATTAGCGCGAAAGGCCAGGGGGTGCCCACAAGGAGAGGTCGGGGGATGCGAGGACGGTCAAGAAAGTTCGGCCGGGGCTGGGGGTCCCCCAGAGTGCGCAGAAACGAGACGTCCCTGGGCCAGAGTGCCTCCTTCAGGCCTGCCCCGCCGGCCGTCCGCTTGGCCCTGGAGCATCCCCCCTCCCCGCATTCCCGAGGTGGTTCAGCCCGAGAGGCCGGCGTCTCTCCCCCAGTTTGCCGTTCACCCGGAGCGCTCCGGACTTGCCGATAGTGGTGACGGCGGCAACATGTCTGTGGCTTTCGCAGCCCCGAGGCAGCGAGGCAAGGGGGAGATCACTCCCGCTGCGATTCAGAAGGTGAAACCGCGCGGGGTTGGGGATGCCAGGCCCTTCCCGCCTCTGGGAGAGACAGACACGGGGGGAAGGGCCGGGCCCGGAGTCGACCCGGCCGGGCCAGGGGCGGAGGCGGGCCTGCTGGGAAGCAGCCGTGTGTGGGAACCGGGGCTGCGGGCTGTGCCTGAGTTGGTGGCGGAAGAGGGTGAACCGGTTTTTCTCGGAGTCTTTCGGGCGTTTACGCGCTTTTCTACAGACACAAAAGCCCAAACAGCCGCCGCCTGATTTCTCTAGGGATGGGGCGGCGTTCGGGCGGCGGGGCGCGTGCGCCCGGCGGCGGCCGCGCTGGGAAGGGCGTGTGTCGGGCCGGGCCCCGCGCGTTGCTCCGGAGTTACTTTGGCGTCGCCCCGCCCCGCGCTCCGCGGCTGCTTCGTGCGGACCCCACCGCGGGCGGCTGCTGGCGGAGGGAAGGCGGAGCGCAGGTCGCTGCCCTGCAAACTCAGCCGAGTTTGGGAGCTCTCAGGAGAACTTGGGGAACGCTGGAGGGAACCTTAGTAGAGTCTGAGGAGCGGGCAAGAAAGGTCCCCATGGACTCTGAGGTTATCCCCAGAGCCTCTTCTTCCCTTCTACATCGCCGCCTATTCATTTACTTCTGCAGCAAATATTTATTGAGCGCCTATTTTAGGCGCTGAGGCGACTGTGGTGAGTCATGGTCCCTGCCTTCCTGGAGCTTACAGTCTAGTGGTGGAGACTTCTGTCGTAACCAGTTAATATAAGTCGTGATAAATACACAGGGAGCTGCCTCCTTTTTAAAGGATAGTGCTGCTACAGTCGCTGCTGTGTTACTGCCTGTCGGAACACAAAGGTTCTTTATTGTCCTCTACCCCTTGTTGCCTACTAGCAAGGCAGCATTCTAAATTTTACTGACCTAGACTTTCAAAAGTTGCTGCTATATTTAGCAGTTTACCTTAAATATTTTTGTTTTGTTTTATGCCGTGTAGCAAAGATCAAAATAGAAAAAAAGGTCAAGTTTTAGTACCACTCAGACCACATAGATTATGCTAATCGGTTTCTGTTTACTGTCAGGTTCTTCGTAGTGTGGCTTTTGACATTTGCCCAACTGTTGCTTTATTTTATGAACAAACGGGCTTGGCAGTGCCTGGAAATGCAATGCTTTCATATAGTACTCTGAGTTAAGTCTACAGCCTGGCAAACAGCTCCAAGTACACACTTACGCAAAACTGCGTTTCTGGGGGGTTCACCTTTTTTATTTTTGTACACAGGAAAAGTCCAGAGTTTTTCTTTTTTTCTATAGTTTCTCTTACATACGTCTTAAGATATTTATCATGGATAATGATTAATTCCGAGTATGGTGATCAATTTTTTTCCATTCTCAGCTGAACAGGAACATGGGCTCCAAATTAAGTTCCTTATTCTGCAATGGGAGAGATTGATATTAGATGTGAGACACATATTTTAATGGTGACGTTCAGTAGTTTGAGGAATATACTGGAGATAAGTTGTGAAATCATTAGGTTGAGGATTTGATTCGTGCATTTTAAAGACTTTTTTTGGTCATACAATGATTCTATCTAAGAGATAACTGCATTTATTAGCAGATCATGTTAGTGGTTTTTTCCCCCCAGTAAGTGAAGATTGTGATTCACTGCAGAAAAAAGTGACAGTTAATGTTAAATGGATGTTCCTTTTATTGAGATAGAGTGGTTATGGTATTGTGCTAATACTTTTGAATCCTGGTAGGGTGGGGCAGGTTCTGGAAGAGCATCTCCTGAGTCCCTTGATCTTGGAGCTGAATCAGCCTCTGAAAACTTAAGTGACTTGCTCAAAATGGCAAAACTGGCACTGAAACTAACTGGCCTTTTAATTGCTACAATCAGTACTCTTTCTTCAGCTCCACTTTACTTAGATGAATTATTTAACCCTCAAAGCCAAGATTACTTTGAATTGTTAAAAGATGATAGAATGATAAATCGGTATCTTTTTCCTCTTAAACTTTTGAGACAGCGTAATTATGAAGTAAACTCATAAAGTCTGTAACAAATATTATACATGCATAGAAATTACTATGTTTAATTATTATCTCATAATTGGAGAATCACAAAACCATGCTGTTATAAAACTTGGAAACTAGCCAGCTACTTCATCAAGACTCCTGGGCTGAAGTTTTCATGTATTTATTTCATTCTGGAGAAGTACAGAATTTTTCTTTACTAATCCAAACCATTAGAATGATGAAAAGCCAACTCGGACTCTTAACTTTAGTCTTAATTGGCTAAAGCTTCTATTACAGATAGCAGAGGTAATTAAATGTTTGATATAAAAGAATTCAGATTTTCGTTTCTGGGCTTGTTTATTCAGAGGGAGAATAATTGGAATATTAAAACGTTATTGATTAAACATGGTATCATTCCAAAGGTGTAAAATTAGGATTTTTTTGTTGTGAGCTATCGTATATATTAAAAAGACCCAAGAGGATTCAATTTCTGTATAGATGCAACATTTCTAGAAATCTGAAGGGAAAAAAACTCAGTTACTGAAAACATTGTCCATATGAACTGTGCATGGCATAATTTTACAAGAGATTTAAACAGTACGTAATGAAATTTTATGCAAAAGAGCTGCTGATTC
This sequence comes from Theropithecus gelada, assembly GCF_003255815.1. Taxonomy (NCBI): domain Eukaryota; kingdom Metazoa; phylum Chordata; class Mammalia; order Primates; family Cercopithecidae; genus Theropithecus; species Theropithecus gelada. The sequence continues at coordinate 18,171,593 of NC_037686.1, read as the reverse complement.
ACTAATCTTGCTTTAAATCATATTTATTATTAAAATGAATTTTAAAATACTTTGTAACAGCAGGTAGCAACGTTAACAAAGTCATTTTAAGGAAATTTTGTTTTTTTATGTTTCCGTGTTTGCTTAATGATTTATGATATGTAATGATTGTTTGGGGGGGGGGACAGTATTTTGTTAAGGGATACACTTTAGAGTTCTTGTACAAGCAGTATTTACTAATGCCCTCCCTCTCTGAATTTTCTAGTTTTTTATTTTACTTGATGCACTAGTTTTATGCTAAACCTTTTCTAATTCTGTTTCAGATGTTGGATGACAATAACCATCTTATTCAGTGTATAATGGACTCTCAGAATAAAGGAAAGACCTCAGAGTGTTCTCAGTAAGATTGATAAAAAACTTTTTTTTTAAATTCAGTTTTTTGTATTGGTTAATTTTTTACTTTTAACTAACAGCTTTATTGAGAAATAATTCACATACCATACAATTCACCTATTTTAAAGTTTACAATTCAGTGTTTTCTAGTATATTCATAGAGTTGTGCTGGTATTACGTCAGTCGGTTTTACAGCATTTTTAACATCCCCAAAAGAAACTGAGTATCCTTTGGCAGTCACTACCCCCCCGCCCCTCACCCTCTGACAACCACTAATCTACTCTCTGTGTGAATTTGCCCATTGTGACATTTCATATAAATGGATTGATATACTATGTGGTCAGTTTTGACTGACATTTTTCACTCTGCGTAGTACTTCTGAGGTTCATTCATGTTGAACCATGTTTCAGTACCTCATTCCTTTTTATTGGCAAGTATTTTTTTCCATTATGCAGCTGTACCACATTTTATTTATCCATCGGTGATAGCCTTTTGTGTTGTTTGTACTTTTGACTAATTATAAATAATATTGCTATGAACATTTGTGTACAAGCTTTTGTGTGACTTGTTAATTTATAAAAGAAATCTTTCTTTGGGAGGAGATTGGGTATCACTTCGTTTCTTATACTTCTTACCCTGCATGATACAATAATGACTTCAAATATATGTGTAGTCTGATCTGTGGAAAAGTTAGATCTTCATTTATGTAGGATATTGAGTTGCATCCATGTATGTGGTGGAGAAAACAAAGCTTATATCTAATAAATAGAGAATTGATTGTCATTCATAAGGACCAAACTTTCTTTTTTTTTTTTTTTTTTTTTTGAGATGGAGTCTCGCTCTGTCACCCAGGCTGGAGTGCAGTGGCCGGATCTCAGCTTACTGCAAGCTCCACCTCCCAGGTTTAGCCATTCTCCTGTCTCAGCCTCCCGAGTAGCTGGGACTACAGGCGCCCGCCACTTCGCCTGGCTAGTTTTTTTTTTGTATTTTTTAGTAGAGACGGGGTTTCACCGTGTTAGCCAGGATGGTCTCGATCTCCTGACCTCGTGATCCGCCCGTCTCGGCCTCCCAAAGTGCTGGGATTACAGGCTTGAGCCACCGCGCCCGGCCAGGACCAAACTTTCTACCTTAAAGCTATGTATCTGAAGTAAATAATATGCCCTAATAGAATCTGATGTGGTAGAATGAGTTGAATATATTATCAAAAGTATTTAGAACAGCACTGTCCATTAGAAATATAAATGCAGGGCCGGGCGCGGTGGCTCAAGCCTGTAATCCCAGCACTTTGGGAGGCCGAGACGGGCGGATCACGAGGTCAGGAGATCGAGACCATCTTGGCTAACACAGTGAAACCCCGTCTCTACTAAAAAATACAAAAAACTAGCCGGGCGAGGCGGCGGGCGCCTGTAGTCCCAGCTACTCGGGAGGCTGAGGCAGGAGAATGGCGTAAACCCGGGAGGCGGAGCTTGCAGTGAGCTGAGATCCGGCCACTGCACTCCAGCCTGGGCGACACAGCGAGACTCCGTCTCCAAAAAAAAAAAAAAAAAAAAAAAAAAAAAAAAAAAAAAAAA